>NC_092159.1:62314461-62321352 GCF_045791955.1 Oncorhynchus clarkii lewisi | reverse complement strand
GTAACACTACACCTGTTAGATAGTAACACTACACCTGTTAGTTAGTAACACTACACCTGTTAGTTAATAACACTACACCTGTTAGTTAATAACACTACACATGTTAGTTAATAACACTACACCTGTTAGTTAATAACACTACACCTGTTAGTTAATAACACTACACCTGTTAGTTAATAACGCCTGTTAGTTAATAACACCTGTTAGTTAATAACACTACACCTGTTAGTTAATAACACTACACCTGTTAGTAACACTACACCTGTTAGTTAGTAACACTACACCTGTTAGTTAATAACACCTGTTAGTTAATAACACTACACCTGTTAGTTAGTAACACTACACCTGTTAGTTAATAACACTACACCTGTTAGTTAATAACACCTGTTAGTTAATAACACTACACCTGTTAGTTAATTACACCTGTTAGTTAATTACACCTGTTAGTTAATAACACCTGTTAGTTAATAACACTACACCTGTTAGTTAATAACACCTGTTAGATAGTAACACTACACCTGTTAGTTAATAACACCTGTTAGTTAGTAACACTACACCTGTTAGTTAATAACACTACACCTGTTAGTTAATAACACCTGTTAGATAGTAACACTACACCTGTTAGTTAATAACACTACACCTGTTAGTTAGTAACACTACACCTGTTAGTTAGTAACACCTGTTAGTTAATAACACCTGTTAGTTAATAACACCTGTTAGTTAATAACACTACACCTGTTAGTTAATAACACCTGTTAGTTAATAACACCTGTTAGTTAATAACACCTGTTAGTTAATAACACCTGTTAGTTAATAACACTACACCTGTTAGTTAATAACACTACACCTGTTAGTTAATAACACCTGTTAGTTAATAACACTACACCTGTTAGTTAATAACACCTGTTAGTTAATAACACCTGTTTGTTAATAACACTACACCTGTTAGTTAATAACACCTGTTAGTTAATAACACCTGTTAGTTAATAACACTACACCTGTTAGTTAATTACACCTGTTAGTTAATAACACCTGTTAGTTAATAACACCTGTTAGTTAATAACACCTGTTAGTTAATAACACCTGTTAGTTAATAACACTACACCTGTTAGTTAATAACACAACACCTGTTAGTTAGTAACACCTGTTAGTTAGTAACACCTGTTAGTTAGTAACACCTGTTAGTTAATAACACCTGTTAGTTAATAACACCTGTTAGTTAATAACACCTGTTAGTTAATAACACCTGTTAGTTAGTAACACCTGTTAGTTAGTAACACTACACCTGTTAGTTAATAACACTACACCTGTTAGTTAATAACACCTGTTAGTTAATAACACCTGTTAGTTAATAACACCTGTTAGTTAATTACACTACACCTGTTAGTTAATAGCACCTGTTAGTTAATAACACCTGTTAGTTAATAACACCTGTTAGTTAATAACACCTGTTAGTTAATAACACTACACCTGTTAGTTAATAACACTACACCTGTTAGTTAATAACACCTGTTAGTTAATAACACCTGTTAGTTAATTACACCTGTTAGTTAATAACACTACACCTGTTAGTTAATAACACAACACCTGTTAGTTAATAACACCTGTTAGTTAATAACACCTGTTAGTTAATTACACCTGTTAGTTAATTACACTACACCTGTTAGTTAATAACACCTGTTAGTTAATAACACTACACCTGTTAGTTAATAACACCTGTTAGTTAATAACACCTGTTAGTTAATAACACTACACCTGTTAGTTAGTAACACTACACCTGTTAGTTAATAACACAACACCTGTTAGTTAATAACACCTGTTAGTTAATAACACCTGTTAGTTAATAACACTACACCTGTTAGTTAATAACACCTGTTAGTTAATAACACTACACCTGTTAGTTAATAACACCTGTTAGTTAGTAACACTACACCTGTTAGTTAATTACACCTGTTAGTTAATAACACCTGTTAGTTAATAACACTACACCTGTTAGTTAGTAACACTACACCTGTTAGTTAATAACACAACACCTGTTAGTTAATAACACCTGTTAGTTAATTACACAACACCTGTTAGTTAATAACACTACACCTGTTAGTTAATAACACCTGTTAGTTAATAACACTACACCTGTTAGTTAATAACACCTGTTAGTTAGTAACACTACACCTGTTAGTTAATAACACTACACCTGTTAGTTAGTAACACTACACCTGTTAGTTAATAACACTACACCTGTTAGTTAATAACACTACACCTGTTAGTTAATAACACCTGTTAGTTAATAACACCTGTTAGTTAATAACACTACACCTGTTAGTTAGTAACACTACACCTGTTAGTTAATAACACCTGTTAGTTAATAACACTACACCTGTTAGTTAGTAACACTACACCTGTTAGTTAGTAACACCTGTTAGTTAATAACACTACACCTGTTAGTTAATAACACTACACCTGTTAGTTAATAACACTACACCTGTTAGTTAGTAACACTACACCTGTTAGTTAATAACACCTGTTAGTTAATAACACCTGTTAGTTAATAACACTACACCTGTTAGTTAGTAACACTACACCTGTTAGTTAGTAACACTACACCTGTTAGTTAGTAACACTACACCTGTTAGTTAATAACACCTGTTAGTTAATAACACTACACCTGTTAGTTAATAACACTACACCTGTTAGTTAATAACACCTGTTAGTTAATAACACCTGTTAGTTAATAACACTACACCTGTTAGTTAGTAACACCTGTTAGTTAGTAACACTACACCTGTTAGTTAATAACACCTGTTAGTTAGTAACACTACACCTGTTAGTTAATAACACCTGTTAGTTAATAACACTACACCTGTTAGTTAGTAACACTACACCTGTTAGTTAATAACACCTGTTAGTTAATAACACCTGTTAGTTAATAACACCTGTTAGTTAATAACACTACACCTGTTAGTTAGTGACACTACACCTGTTAGTTAGTAACATTACACCTGTTAGTTAGTAACACTACACCTGTTAGTTAGTAACACTACACCTGTTAGTTAATAACACTACACCTGTTAGTTAATAACACTACACCTGTTAGTTAGTAACACTACACCTGTTAGTTAATAACACCTGTTAGTTAATAACACCTGTTAGTTAATAACACTACACCTGTTAGTTAGTAACACTACACCTGTTAGTTAGTAACATTACACCTGTTAGTTAGTAACACTACACCTGTTAGTTAGTAACACTACACCTGTTAGTTAATAACACTACACCTGTTAGTTAGTAACATTACACCTGTTAGTTAGTAACACTACACCTGTTAGTTAGTAACACTACACCTGTTAGTTAATAACACTACACCTGTTAGTTAGTAACACTACACCTGTTAGTTAGTAACACTACACCTGTTAGTTAGTAACACCTGTTAGTTAATAACACCTGTTAGTTAATAACACTACACCTGTTAGATAATAACACTACACCTGTTAGTTAATAACACTACACCTGTTAGTTAATAACACTACACCTGTTAGTTAATAACACTACACCTGTTAGTTAATAACACTACACCTGTTAGTTAATAACACCTGTTAGTTAATAACACCTGTTAGTTAATAACACCTGTTAGTTAGTAACACCTGTTAGTTAATAACACTACACCTGTTAGTTAATAACACTACACCTGTTAGTTAATAACACTACACCTGTTAGTTAATAACACTACACCTGTTAGTTAGTAACACTACACCTGTTAGTTAATAACACCTGTTAGTTAGTAACACCTGTTAGTTAATAACACTACACCTGTTAGTTAATAACACCTGTTAGTTAATAACACTACACCTGTTAGTTAATAACACCTGTTAGTTAATAACACCTGTTAGTTAATAACACCTGTTAGTTAATAACACTACACCTGTTAGTTAATTACACCTGTTAGTTAATAACACCTGTTAGTTAATAACACCTGTTAGTTAATAACACCTGTTAGTTAATAACACCTGTTAGTTAATAACACTACACCTGTTAGTTAATAACACAACACCTGTTAGTTAGTAACACCTGTTAGTTAGTAACACCTGTTAGTTAGTAACACCTGTTAGTTAATAACACCTGTTAGTTAATAACACCTGTTAGTTAATAACACCTGTTAGTTAGTAACACCTGTTAGTTAGTAACACCTGTTAGTTAATAACACCTGTTAGTTAATAACACTACACCTGTTAGTTAATAACACCTGTTAGTTAATAACACCTGTTAGTTAATAACACCTGTTAGTTAATTACACTACACCTGTTAGTTAATAGCACCTGTTAGTTAATAACACCTGTTAGTTAATAACACCTGTTAGTTAATAACACTACACCTGTTAGTTAATAACACTACACCTGTTAGTTAATAACACCTGTTAGTTAATAACACCTGTTAGTTAATTACACCTGTTAGTTAATAACACTACACCTGTTAGTTAATAACACAACACCTGTTAGTTAATAACACCTGTTAGTTAATAACACCTGTTAGTTAATAACACCTGTTAGTTAATTACACCTGTTAGTTAATTACACTACACCTGTTAGTTAATAACACCTGTTAGTTAATAACACTACACCTGTTAGTTAATAACACCTGTTAGTTAATAACACCTGTTAGTTAATAACACTACACCTGTTAGTTAGTAACACTACACCTGTTAGTTAATAACACAACACCTGTTAGTTAATAACACCTGTTAGTTAATAACACCTGTTAGTTAATAACACTACACCTGTTAGTTAATAACACCTGTTAGTTAATAACACTACACCTGTTAGTTAATAACACCTGTTAGTTAGTAACACTACACCTGTTAGTTAATTACACCTGTTAGTTAATAACACCTGTTAGTTAATAACACTACACCTGTTAGTTAGTAACACTACACCTGTTAGTTAATAACACAACACCTGTTAGTTAATAACACCTGTTAGTTAATTACACAACACCTGTTAGTTAATAACACTACACCTGTTAGTTAATAACACCTGTTAGTTAATAACACTACACCTGTTAGTTAATAACACCTGTTAGTTAGTAACACTACACCTGTTAGTTAATAACACTACACCTGTTAGTTAGTAACACTACACCTGTTAGTTAGTAACACTACACCTGTTAGTTAATAACACTACACCTGTTAGTTAATAACACTACACCTGTTAGTTAATAACACCTGTTAGTTAATAACACCTGTTAGTTAATAACACTACACCTGTTAGTTAATAACACCTGTTAGTTAATAACACTACACCTGTTAGTTAGTAACACTACACCTGTTAGTTAGTAACACCTGTTAGTTAATAACACTACACCTGTTAGTTAATAACACTACACCTGTTAGTTAATAACACTACACCTGTTAGTTAGTAACACTACACCTGTTAGTTAATAACACCTGTTAGTTAATAACACCTGTTAGTTAATAACACCTGTTAGTTAATAACACTACACCTGTTAGTTAGTAACACTACACCTGTTAGTTAGTAACACTACACCTGTTAGTTAATAACACCTGTTAGTTAATAACACTACACCTGTTAGTTAATAACACTACACCTGTTAGTTAATAACACCTGTTAGTTAATAACACCTGTTAGTTAATAACACCTGTTAGTTAATAACACTACACCTGTTAGTTAGTAACACCTGTTAGTTAGTAACACTACACCTGTTAGTTAATAACACCTGTTAGTTAGTAACACTACACCTGTTAGTTAATAACACCTGTTAGTTAATAACACTACACCTGTTAGTTAGTAACACTACACCTGTTAGTTAATAACACCTGTTAGTTAATAACACCTGTTAGTTAATAACACCTGTTAGTTAATAACACTACACCTGTTAGTTAGTGACACTACACCTGTTAGTTAGTAACATTACACCTGTTAGTTAGTAACACTACACCTGTTAGTTAGTAACACTACACCTGTTAGTTAATAACACTACACCTGTTAGTTAATAACACTACACCTGTTAGTTAGTAACACTACACCTGTTAGTTAATAACACCTGTTAGTTAATAACACCTGTTAGTTAATAACACTACACCTGTTAGTTAGTAACGCTACACCTGTTAGTTAGTAACATTACACCTGTTAGTTAGTAACACTACACCTGTTAGTTAGTAACACTACACCTGTTAGTTAATAACACTACACCTGTTAGTTAGTAACATTACACCTGTTAGTTAGTAACACTACACCTGTTAGTTAGTAACACTACACCTGTTAGTTAATAACACTACACCTGTTAGTTAGTAACACTACACCTGTTAGTTAGTAACACTACACCTGTTAGTTAGTAACACCTGTTAGTTAATAACACCTGTTAGTTAATAACACTACACCTGTTAGATAATTACACTACACCTGTTAGTTAATAACACTACACCTGTTAGTTAATAACACTACACCTGTTAGTTAATAACACTACACCTGTTAGTTAATAACACTACACCTGTTAGTTAATAACACCTGTTAGTTAATAACACCTGTTAGTTAATAACACCTGTTAGTTAGTAACACCTGTTAGTTAATAACACTACACCTGTTAGTTAATAACACTACACCTGTTAGTTAATAACACTACACCTGTTAGTTAATAACACTACACCTGTTAGTTAGTAACACTACACCTGTTAGTTAATAACACCTGTTAGTTAGTAACACCTGTTAGTTAATAACACTACACCTGTTAGTTAATAACACCTGTTAGTTAATAACACTACACCTGTTAGTTAGTAACACCTGTTAGTTAGTAACACCTGTTAGTTAATAACACCTGTTAGTTAGTAACACCTGTTAGTTAATAACACTACACCTGTTAGTTAGTAACACCTGTTAGTTA
>NC_092159.1:62294461-62309461 GCF_045791955.1 Oncorhynchus clarkii lewisi | reverse complement strand
TTTAACCAGGTAGGCCAGTTGAGAACACCTTTATTTAACCAGGTAGGCTAGTTGAGAACACCTTTATTTAACCAGGTAGGCTAGTTGAGAACACCTTTATTTAACCAGGTAGGCTAGTTGAGAACACCTTTATTTAACCAGGTAGGCTAGTTGAGAACACCTTTATTTAACCAGGTAGGCTAGTTGAGAACACCTTTATTTAACCAGGTAGGCTAGTTGAGAACACCTTTATTTAACCAGGTAGGCTAGTTGAGAACACCTTTATTTAACCAGGTAGGCTAGTTGAGAACACCTTTATTTAACCAGGTAGGCTAGTTGAGAACACCTTTATTTAACCAGGTAGGCTAGTTGAGAGCACCTTTATTTAACCAGGTAGGCCAGTTGAGAACACCTTTATTTAACCAGGTAGGCTAGTTGAGAACACCTTTATTTAACCAGGTAGGCTAGTTGAGAACACCTTTATTTAACCAGGTAGGCTAGTTGAGAACACCTTTATTTAACCAGGTAGGCTAGTTGAGAACACCTTTATTTAACCAGGTAGGCCAGTTGAGAACACCTTTATTTAACCAGGTAGGCTAGTTGAGAACACCTTTATTTAACCAGGTAGGCCAGTTGAGAACACCTTTATTTAACCAGGTAGGCTAGTTGAGAACACCTTTATTTAACCAGGTAGGCCAGTTGAGAACACCTTTATTTAACCAGGTAGGCTAGTTGAGAACACCTTTATTTAACCAGGTAGGCCAGTTGAGAACACCTTTATTTAACCAGGTAGGCTAGTTGAGAACACCTTTATTTAACCAGGTAGGCCAGTTGAGAACACCTTTATTTAACCAGGTAGGCTAGTTGAGAACACCTTTATTTAACCAGGTAGGCTAGTTGAGAACACCTTTATTTAACCAGGTAGGCTAGTTGAGAACACCTTTATTTAACCAGGTAGGCTAGTTGAGAACACCTTTATTTAACCAGGTAGGCTAGTTGAGAACACCTTTATTTAACCAGGTAGGCTAGTTGAGAACACCTTTATTTAACCAGGGAGGGTAGTTGAGAACAAGTTCTCCTTTACAACTGCGACCTGGTCAAGAGAAAGCAAAGCAGTGTGACAAAAACAACAACACAGAGTTATACAGAGTTATACATGGAGTACAGTAACATACAGTCAATAATACAATAGAGAAAAAGTCTATGTACAGTGTGTGCAAATGAAGTAAGATTAGAGAGGTAAGGCAATAAATAGGCCATAGTGCAGAAATAATTACAATATAGCAATTAAACACTGGAATGACAGATGTGCAGAAGATGAATGTGCAGGTAGAGATACTGGGGTGCAAAGGAGCATAACAATATGGGGATGAGGTAGTTGGATGGAGAAGGGAGGAGGCTTGTAGAGAATGATGACTCTGATCTATGACCTTTACTCCTTATTACAGCCTTAATATTACATCAACTAGTTTCTGTCTGTCCGTCTGTCCGTCCGTCCGTCCGTCTGTCTCTCTCTCTCTCTGTCTGTGTGGTAGTTGGATGGAGGAGGGAGGAGGCTTGTAGAGAATGATGACTGATCTATGTCCTTTACTCCTTATTACAGCCTTAATATTACATCAACTAGTTGTCTGTCTGTCTGCCTGTCTGTCTGTCTGTCTGTGATGAACTGGACCCCTTTTACAGCATTCTCTCCACCTGTTAACTGTCGCTCCGCACGCGTGTTCACACACAGGCACATACAGACAGACAGCCACTTAGACACACACACACACACACACACACACACACTGTGGCTCCCCTCTCAGGGCATGACATTAGAGTAGATGTCCTGATTACCTTATCACACAAACGAAAGCTGCCCTCGGGACATGACAAACTGATTTGAATATTAGCTTTTAGGACCCGGGGGCGGTGCCGTGACTAGTGGCATTTCAGGTGTGTGTGTTTAATGTGTTCATCTCTCTCCTCCTCCTCTCCAGGGTGAGAGAGGCAGCCATGACCAGCCTGATGGAGGTGTCTCTGTGTGTTTAATGTGTTCATCTCTCTCCTCCTCCTCTCCAGGGTGAGAGAGGCAGCCATGACCAGCCTGATGGAGGTGTCTCTGTGTGTTTAATGTATTCATCTCTCTCCTCCTCCTCTCCAGGGTGAGAGAGGCAGCCATGACCAGCCTGATGGAGGTGTCTCTGTGTGTTTAATGTGTTCATCTCTCTCCTCCTCCTCTCCAGGGTGAGAGAGGCAGCCATGACCAGCCTGATGGAGGTGTCTCTGTGTGTTTAATGTATTCATCTCTCTCCTCCTCCTCTCCAGGGTGAGAGAGGCAGCCATGACCAGCCTGATGGAGGTGTCTCTGTGTGTTTAATGTATTCATCTCTCTCCTCCTCCTCTCCAGGGTGAGAGAGGCAGCCATGACCAGCCTGATGGAGGTGTCTCTGTGTGTTTAATGTATTCATCTCTCTCCTCCTCCTCTCCAGGGTGAGAGAGGCAGCCATGACCAGCCTGATGGAGGTGACTCTGTGTGTTTAATGTGTTCATCTCTCCAGGGTGAGAGAGGCAGCCATGACCAGCCTGATGGAGGTGACTCTGTGTGTTTAATGTGTTCATCTCTCCAGGGTGAGAGAGGCAGCCATGACCAGCCTGATGGAGGTGACTCTGTGTGTTTAATGTATTCATCTCTCTCCTCCTCCTCTCCAGGGTGAGAGAGGCAGCCATGACCAGCCTGATGGAGGTGTCTCTGTGTGTTTAATGTATTAATCTCTCTCCTCCTCCTCTCCAGGGTGAGAGAGGCAGCCATGACCAGCCTGATGGAGGTGTCTCTGTGTGTTTAATGTATTCATCTCTCTCCTCCTCCTCTCCAGGGTGAGAGAGGCAGCCATGACCAGCCTGATGGAGGTGACTCTGTGTGTTTAATGTATTCATCTCTCTCCTCCTCCTCTCCAGGGTGAGAGAGGCAGCCATGACCAGCCTGATGGAGGTGACTCTGTGTGTTTAATGTGTTCATCTCTCCAGGGTGAGAGAGGCAGCCATGACCAGCCTGATGGAGGTGTCTCTGTGTGTTTAATGTATTCATCTCTCTCCTCCTCCTCTCCAGGGTGAGAGAGGCAGCCATGACCAGCCTGATGGAGGTGTCTCTGTGTGTTTAATGTGTTCATCTCTCTCCTCCTCCTCTCCAGGGTGAGAGAGGCAGCCATGACCAGCCTGATGGAGGTGTCTCTGTGTGTTTAATGTATTCATCTCTCTCCTCCTCCTCTCCAGGGTGAGACAGGCAGCCATGACCAGCATGATGGAGGTGACTCTGTGTGTTTAATGTGTTCATCTCTCCAGGGTGAGAGAGGCAGCCATGACCAGCCTGATGGAGGTGACTCTGTGTGTGGTGGGCACCGCTCCACAACTACTCTCACCAGACCTGTGAGTAGCAATGGAATAACTTCCTCAATCACACTGTACCACTTTAACACCTTTATAGAGCCCTCATAGACCCTTCATAAGGCCTTCATAAGGCCCTCATAAACCCTTCATAAGGCCCTCATAAACCCTTCATAAACCCTTCATAAGGCCCTCATAAACCCTTCATAAGGCCCTCATAAACCCTTCATAAACCCTTCATAAGGCCCTCATAAACCCTTCATAAGGCCCTCATAAACCCTTCATAAACCCTTCATAAGGCCCTCATAAACCCTTCATAAGGCCCTCATAAACCCTTCATAAACCCTTCATAAGGCCCTCATAAACCCTTCATAAGGCCTTCATAAACCCTTCATAAACCCTTCATAAGCCCTTCATAAGGCCCTCATAAACCCTTCATAAACCCTTCATAAGGCCCTCATAAACCCTTCATAAGGCCCTCATAAACCCTTCATAAACCCTTCATAAGGCCCTCATAAACCCTTCATAAGGCCCTCATAAACCCTTCATAAACCCTTCATAAGGCCCTCATAAACCCTTCATAAGGCCCTCATAAACCCTTCATAAGGCCCTCATAAACCCTTCATAAGGCCCTCATAAACCCTTCATCAGGCCCTCATAAACCCTTCATAAGACCCTCATAAACCCTTCATAAGGCCCTCATTAACCCTTCATAGGGCCCTCATAAACCCTTCATCAGGCCCTCATAAACCCTTCATCAGGCCCTCATAAACCCTTCATAAGGCCCTCATAAACCCTTCATCAGGCCCTCATAAACCCTTCATCATGCCCTCATAAACCCTTCATAAACCCTTCATCATGCCCTCATAAACCCTTCATCAGGCCCTCATAAACCCTTCATAAGGCTTCATAAGGCCCTCATAAACCCTTCATAAGGCCTTCATAAACCCTTCATAAGGCCTTCATTAACCCTTCATAGGGCCCTCACAAACCCTTCATAAGGCCCTCATAAACCCTTTATAGAGCCCTCATAAACCCTTCATAAGGCCCTCATAGACCCTTCATAAGGCCCTCATAGACCCTTTATAGAGCCTTAATAAACCCTTCATAAGGCCCTCATAAACCCTTTATAGAGCCCTCATAGACCCTTCATAAGGCCCTCATAGACCCTTTATAGAGCCTTAATAAACCCTTCATAAGGCCCTCATAAACCCTTCATAAGGCCCTCATAAACCCTTCATAAGGCCCTCAATAACCCTTTATAGAGCCTTCATAAACCCTTCATAAGGCCTTCATAAACCCTTCATAAGGCCCTCATAAACCCTTCATAAGGCCCTCAATAACCCTTTATAGAGCCTTCATAAACCCTTCATAAGGCCTTCATAAACCCTTCATAAGGCCTTCATAAGGCCCTCATAAACCCTTCATAAGGCCTTCATAGATGCTTCGTAGATCATTTATAAGCATTCTCTATAGAAGGTGGGAGAAGGTGTTATGTCAGATGTAGTAGGTATTAAATATATTATTGGGGATGATAGCTGTACCTCTCCATTAATTTCCTCCCTGAGCTCCTTTTTATATTCTCATCCTTTAATTCCCTCTCTCCTCTCCTCCCACTCATCCCTCTCTCCTCCTCTCCTCCCACTCATCTCTCCTCCTCTCATCTCTCCTCCTCTCATCCCTCTCTCCTCTCCTCTTATCTATTGCTCCTCTTCTGCTCCATCTCTCCTCATCTCATCCCTCTCTCCTCTCATCCCTCTCTTCCTCTCCTCTCTCCTCCCTCTCATCCCTCTCCTCCTCTTCTCTCTCCTCTCATCTCTCCTCCCTCTCATCTCTCTCCTCCTCTCATCTCTCTCATCTCTCTCCTCCTCTCATCTCTCCTCATCTCCTCCCTCTCATCCCTCTCCTCCTCTCATATCTATCCTCATCTCATCCCTCTCCTCCTCTCATCTCATCTCCTCCTCTCATCTCATCTCCTCCCTCTCTCCTCATCTCCCTCTCTCCTCATCTCCCTCTCTCCTCATCTCCCTCTTTCCTCTACTCCTCTCATCTCTCTCCTCCTCTCATCTCTCCTCATCTCCTCTATTCCTCTCATCCCTCCTCATCTCCCTCTCTCCTCTACTCCTCTCATCTCTCCTCCTTCTCTCATATTTCCTCTCCTCCTCAGGGTGAATGGTATGATGTGTAGCTTGGCCCAGCAGTCAGCAGAGAAGATCGACCGCTACAGAGCCCATGCTGGATCAGTGTTCGTCAGGCTCCTCCACAGTAACAACCCTGCAGTACCTCACATCCCCCACCGAGAGGAGCTGCTCGCCATCTTCCCAACGTGAGTCTAAACACATTTACATTGCTGTCATTTAGCAGATGATGTTATCCAAAGTGACTTACATCTGAAGGTAGCTAGATGAGACAACCACATCACAGTCAGTACATTATCACTCAGAATAGTTATCAGGTAGCTAGATGAGACAACCACATCACAGTCAGTACATTATCACTCAGAGTAGTTATCAGGTAGCTAGGTGAGACAACCACATCAGTCACTACATTATCCCTCAACTGAGTAGTTATCAGGTAGCTAGGTGAGACAACCACATATCACAGTCTACATTATCCCTCAACAGAGTAGTTATCAGGTAGCTAGGTGAGACAACCACATTATCCCTCAATAGAGTAGTTATCAGGTAGCTAGGTGAGACAACCACATTATCCCTCAATAGAGTAGTTCTCAGGTAGCTAGGTGAGACAACCACATTATCCCTCAATAGAGTAGTTATCAGATAGCTAGGTGAGACAACCACATTATCCCTCAACAGAGTAGTTATCAGATAGCTATGTGAGATAGCTATGTAATCTCATACAATACTATGGATGGCTCAGGGTAATCTCATACAATACTATGGATGTCTCAGGGTAATCTCATACAATACTATGGATGGCTCAGGGTAATCTCATACAATACTATGGATGGCTCAGGGTAATCTCATACAATACTATGGATGGCTCAGGGTAATCTCATACAATACTATGGTTGGCTCAGGGTAATCTCATACAATACTATGGATGTCTCAGGGTAATCTCATACAATACTATGGATGGCTCAGGGTAATCTCATACAATACTATGGATGGCTCAGGGTAATCTCATACAATACTATGGATGGCTCAGGGTAATCTCATACAATACTATGGATGTCTCAGGGTAATCTCATACAGTGGGCACGTTTCCATGAAAGATTTCCATTTCAGTTCAGTTGAAAAACTAACTGGATCCTGTGTGTCTCTCTGTGCTCTCAGTGAAGGGGCAGAGGGTCTGAACTGGAACGCTCCGTCTCAGGCCTTCCCCCACATCACCCAGCTGCTCAGACTGCCCCAATACCAGTACCACACACTGCTGGGGTTGACCGTGTCTGTAGGAGGACTGACTGAGTCTACGGTACGTGTCTGTAGCCCTGTGTCTGTAGCCCTGTAACTCTGTGTCGGTAGCTCTGTGCCTGTAGCCTCGTGTCTGTATCCCTGTGTCTGTAGCCTCGTGTCTGTAGCTCTGTGTCTGTAGCTCCTGTAGCCCTGTGTCTGTAGCTCTGTGTCTTTAGCTCCTGTAACCCTGTAACTCTGTGTCTGTAGCTATGTGCCTGTGTCTGTATTGTCAGTAGCTGTGTGTCTGTAACTATGTGTCTGTAGCCCTGTGTCTTTAGCTCCTGTAGCCCTGTGTCTGTAGCTCTGTGTCTGTGGTGCCCGTGGTCCCGTGTCTGTAGCTCGGTGTCTGTAGTGTCTGTGGCCCATATAGCTCTGTGTCTGTAGCTCGGTGTCTGTAGTGTCTGTTGCTCCTGTAGCTCTGTGTCTGTAGATATGTGCCTGTGTCTGTATTTTCTGTTGTGGTTGCTCTGTGCCTGTGGCCCGGTGTCAGTGGTGTCTGTAGCCATGTGTCTGTAGCCATGTGTCTGTAGCGCTGTGTCTGTAGCGCTGTGTCTGTAGCGCTGTGTCTGTAGCGCTGTGTCTGTAGCCATGTGTCTGTAGCCATGTGTCTGTAGCCATGTGTCTGTAGCCATGTGTCTGTAGCCATATGTCTGTAGCTCTGTGTCTGCAGCCATGTGTCTGTAGCTCTGTGTCTGCAGCCATGTGTCTGTAGCGCTGTGTCTGTAGCCATGTGTCTGTAGCCATGTGTCTGTAGCTCTGTGTCTGTAGCGCTGTGTCTGTAGCCATGTGTCTGTAGCCATGTGTCTGTAGCCATGTGTCTGTAGCCATGTATCTGTAGCCCTGTGTCTGTAGCCATGTGTCTGTAGCCATGTGTCTGTAGCCATGTGTCTGTAGCCATGTGTCTGTAGCGCTGTGTCTGTAGCAGTGGAGAATCCTCAGAGTGAATTTCATAAAAATGCGAATTGTGAAATATAAAAAATAATGGATTAAAACTGTTTTGCAATGAAGGTCTACAGTAGTACCATGGTGTAGCCGGAAACTAGTCGTGAAAGCGTAAGCTACAGCCAGCTAGCACTGCAGTGCATAACGTGGTGAGTAGTTGACTCGAGGAGAGAGAAAGACAATAGTTCAACAGTTTTAACGAATACATTTAAACAAAACATGTAAATGAACGAGAAGCGAGAGTGAGTGAGAGACCAGTGAGTGAGAGACCAGTGAGTGAGAGACCAGTGAGTGAGAGACCAGTGAGTGAGAGACCAGTGAGTGAGAGACCAGTGAGTGAGAGAGCTACTGTAGCTATATTTCTTCTTTTTTTTTCTTCACTTACTTAGCTAGCTAATGTAGCTAGCTAGTTTAGCCTACTGAAACACCCTGTTCAATCAGAGAGGAATGCTATGTTAGCTAGCTGGCTATGACTATCCAACAGAGAGGGATGCTATGTTAGCTGACTGGCTATGACCATCCAACAGAGAGGGATGCTATGTTAGCTAGCTGGCTATGGCTATCCAACAGAGAGGGATGCTATGTTAGCTAGCTGGCTATGGCTATCCAACAGAGAGGGATGCTATGTTAGCTAGCTGGCTATAACTATCCAACAGAGAGGGATGCTATGTTAGCTAGCTGGCTATGACTATCCAACAGAGAGGGATGCTATGTTAGCTAGCTGGCTATGACTATCCAACAGAGAGGGATGCTATGTTAGCTAGCTGGCTATGGCTATCCAACAGAGAGGGATGCTATGTTAGCTAGCTGGCTATGACTATCCAACAGAGAGGGATGCTATGTTAGCTAGCTGGCTATAACTATCCAACAGAGAGGGATGCTATGTTAGCTAGCTGGCTATGACTATCCAACAGAGAGGGATGCTATGTTAGCTAGCTGGCTATGACTATCCAACAGAGAGGGATGCTATGTTAGCTCGCTGGCTATGGCTATCCAACAGAGAGGGATGCTATGTTAGCTAGCTGGCTATGACTATCCAACAGAGAGGGATGCTATGTTAGCTCGCTGGCTATGGCTATCCAACAGAGAGGGATGCTATGTTAGCTAGCTGGCTATGACTATCCAACAGAGAGGGATGCTATGTTAGCTAGCTGGCTATGGCTATCCAACAGAGAGGGATGCTATGTTAGCTAGCTGGCTATGACTATCCAACAGAGAGGGATGCTATGTTAGCTAGCTGGCTATGGCTATCCAACAGAGAGGGATGCTATGTTAGCTAGCTGGCTATGACTATCCAACAGAGAGGGATGCTATGTTAGCTAGCTGGCTATGGCTATCCAACAGAGAGGGATGCTATGTTAGCTAGCTGGCTATGGCTATCCAACAGAGAGGGATGCTATGTTAGCTAGCTGGCTATGACTATCCAACAGAGAGGGATGCTATGTTAGCTCGCTGGCTATGGCTATCCAACAGAGAGGGATGCTATGTTAGCTAGCTGGCTATGACTATCCAACAGAGAGGGATGCTATGTTAGCTAGCTGGCTATGGCTATCCAACAGAGAGGGATGCTATGTTAGCTAGCTGGCTATGACTATCCAACAGAGAGGGATGCTATGTTAGCTAGCTGGCTATAACTATCCAACAGAGAGGGATGCTATGTTAGCTAGCTGGCTATGGCTATCCAACAGAGAGGGATGCTATGTTAGCTCGCTGGCTATGGCTATCCAACAGAGAGGGATGCTATGTTAGCTAGCTGGCTATGACTATCCAACAGAGAGGGATGCTATGTTAGCTCGCTGGCTATGGCTATCCAACAGAGAGGGATGCTATGTTAGCTAGCTGGCTATGACTATCCAACAGAGAGGGATGCTATGTTAGCTAGCTGGCTATGGCTATCCAACAGAGAGGGATGCTATGTTAGCTAGCTGGCTATGACTATCCAACAGAGAGGGATGCTATGTTAGCTCGCTGGCTATGACTATCCAACAGAGAGGGATGCTATGTTAGCTAGCTGGCTATGGCTATCCAACAGAGAGGGATGCTATGTTAGCTAGCTGGCTATGACTATCCAACAGAGAGGGATGCTATGTTAGCTCGCTGGCTATGGCTATCCAACAGAGAGGGATGCTATGTTAGCTCGCTGGCTATGGCTATCCAACAGAGAGGGATGCTATGTTAGCTAGCTGGCTATGACTATCCAACAGAGAGGGATGCTATGTTAGCTAGCTGGCTATGACTATCCAACAGAGAGGGATGCTATGTTAGCTCGCTGGCTATGGCTATCCAACAGAGAGGGATGCTATGTTAGCTAGCTGGCTATGACTATCCAACAGAGAGGGATGCTATGTTAGCTAGCTGGCTATCCAACACTGGAACTCTTCCAAGTCAAGGTAAGCTTTTGGTTTTATTCATGTTTTGCCACCGGGGCCAGTCTGTGTAACTGCTAAACTGCTTGCTGACTGTACACTGCACTGCATGATTGTAGCTGGTTCACTAACGGGTTAGTTCTAGTAGCCATGTTGACTATGACGTGGCAACAATGGAGGCTGTGTGCGGTTAGCGGTCATGATATGAAGGTTTGGCTCGGAAAAGGTTTCTTCGCCTGGTCACAGACAGCTAATGTGTTGTGCACTGAAGTCCACCAGCGAAGGGAAAAGGTGAGAGGGGGGGAGAGAGCACGTAGATAGATGTGAGAAGGAATTTATATACACAATGAGCTGTTTGTATGTGGCTGCTATGAAAGAGAACTGTGTTTGCGTGTGCTCAGGGGTGTGTTCATTGCACCGATTCTGTTGAAAAAACCGGGATAAACATACCTGAATTTGTCCAATAGAAACTCTCGTTTGCAACTGTTGGACTAATGATTACGCTCTAGATCAGCTCGATGCAGGAAAGAGTGTGCAAGGCGGTATTGAATGTGTCACTGTCTGTCACCTTGATTCCTCAAAACTCTCTCAACCTGTGTGCACCTACGTTGTAAACTGTCATTCATAGGCTAGGTTGTATCAACCTCATGATGGGTAGAGGGAACATTCTAGTATCAGGTAGTAGCCTAAACCTATCCATGTTACATTGAACTGGGTGAATGGAATATGAATGACAGTCATCCAATATGCTGTAATAGAAATAAAGCCCTGCTCATAAATTATAATACATCTTAAACGGCACTGACTGCCACTGGTCTGTAGCTATCTGTCTGTAGCTATCGGTCTGTAGCTATCTGTCTGTAGCTATCTGTCTGTAGCTATCTGTCTGTAGCTATCTGTCTGTAGCTATCTGTCTGTAGCTATCTGTCTGTAGCTATCTGTCTGTAGCTATCTGTCTGTAGCTATCTGTCTGTAGCTATCTGTCTGTAGCTATCTGTCTGACAGTACCACACCACTATACCTCACTGTCAGCCCCAGTACCAGTACCACACACCACTATACCTCACTGTCAGCCCCAGTACCAGTACCACATGCCACTATACCTCACTGTCTGGCCCAGTACCACACGCCACTATACCTCACTGTCAGCCCCAGTACCACACCACTATACCTCACTGTCAGCCCCAGTACCACACCACTATACCTCACTGTCTGGCCCAGTACCACACCACTATACCTCACTGTCAGCCCCAGTACCAGTACCACACCACTATACCTCACTGTCAGCCCCAGTACCAGTACCACACGCCACTATACCTCACTGTCAGCCCCAGTACCAGTACCACACACCACTATACCTCACTGTCTGGCCCAGTACCACACACCACTAGCCCTCACTGTCTGGCCCAGTACCACACACCACTAGCCCTCACTGTCTGGCCCAGTACCAGTACCACACACCACTATACCTCACTGTCTGGCCCAGTACAAGTACCACACGCCACTAGCCCTCACTGTCTGGCCCAGTACCAGTACCACACACCACTAGCCCTCACTGTCTGGCCCAGTAACAGTACCACACACCACTAGCCCTCATTGTCTGGCCCAGTACCAGTACCACACGCCACTAGCCCTCACTGTCTGGCCCAGTACCAGTACCACACGCCACTAGCCCACACTGTCTGGCCCAGTACCACACACCAACAGCCCCCACTGTCTGGCCCAGTACCAGTACCACACGCCACTATACCTCACTGTCTGGCCCAGTACCAGTACCACACGCCACTATACCTCACTGTCTGGCCCAGTACCAGTACCACACGCCACTAGCCCTCACTGTCTGGCCCAGTACCAGTACCACACGCCACTAGCCCTCACTGTCTGCCCCAGTACCAGTACCACACGCCACTAGCCCTCACTGTCTGGCCCAGTACCAGTACCACACCACTAGCCCTCACTGTCTGGCCCAGTACCAGTACCACACCACTATACCTCACTGTCTGGCCCAGTACCAGTACCACACCACTATACCTCACTGTCTGGCCCAGTACCAGTACCACACACCACTATACCTCACTGTCTGGCCCAGTACCAGTACCACACACCACTAGCCCCCACTGTGGCCATCATACATTGACTGTGGTTCCCACACTGCTACAGTCCAAAGACTGCATGTTGTTGCAGATTTGTGAGTCAACGAAAGTCATGATGTTGTCTCTGGAAAAGCACCTTAGTGAAACAGGGGTTTGACCACTGGTCTCTCCAGTGTGTGAGTCTGAAGGCCAGTAGGGGGGGCCCATCACACTGCTAATATTCACACCACCGAGGACACCAGTACCTCCACTCTCATCTGTTCTATCAGTCTTTGTTTTTGGGGCACCAGGCATCAGCTTGACGCTGATGTGTGTGTGGTGAATGAAGGTTTTATAAGTACCTTTTGCCCTACTGATTCTACCACATAGAACCTGCTGCCCTGACGTTATATACATAGACTAGTAATCACTGGTCACTTTTAATAATGGAACACTGGTCACTTTAATAATGGAACACTGGTCACTTTAATAATGGAACACTGGTCACTTTAATAATGGAACACTGGTCACTTTAATAATGGAACACTGGTCACTTTAATAATGGAACACTGGTCACTTTAATAATGGAACACTGGTCACTTTAATAATGGAACACTGGTCACTTTAATAATGGAACACTGGTCACTTTAATAATGGAACACTGGTCACTTTAATAATGGAACACTGGTCACTTTAATCATGTTCACATATCCTGCATTACTCATCTCATATGTATATACTGTATTCTATTCTACTGTATCTTAGACTATGTCGCTCTGACATTACTCATCTCATATGTATATACTGTATTCTATTCTACTGTATCTTAGACTATGTCGCTCTGACATTACTCATCTCATATGTATATACTGTATTCTATTCTACTGTATCTTAGACTATGTCGCTCTGACATTACTCATCTCATATGTATATACTGTATTCTATTCTACTGTATCTTAGACTATGTCGCTCTGACATTACTCATCTCATATGTATATACTGTATTCTATTCTACTGTATCTTAGACTATGTCGCTCTGACATTACTCATCTCATATGTATATACTGTATTCTATTCTACTGTATCTTAGACTATGTCGCTCTGACATTACTCATCTCATATGTTATATACTGTATTCTATTCTACTGTATCTTAGTCTATGTCGCTCTGACATTACTCATCTCATATGTATATACTGTATTCTATTCTACTGTATCTTAGTCTATGTCGCTCTGACATTACTCATCTCATATGTATATACTGTATTCTATTCTACTGTATCTTAGACTATGTCGCTCTGACATTACTCATCTCATATGTATATACTGTATTCTATTCTACTGTATCTTAGACTATGTCGCTCTGACATTACTCATCTCATATGTATATACTGTATTCTATTCTACTGTATCTTAGACTATGTCGCTCTGACATTACTCATCTCATATGTATATACTGTATTCTATTCTACTGTATCTTAGACTATGTCGCTCTGACATTACTCATCTCATATGTATATACTGTATTCTATTCTACTGTATCTTAGACTATGTCGCTCTGACATTACTCATCTCATATGTATATACTGTATTCTATTCTACTGTATCTTAGACTATGTCGCTCTGACATTACTCATCTCATATGTATATACTGTATTCTATTCTACTGTATCTTAGACTATGTCGCTCTGACATTACTCATCTCATATGTATATACTGTATTCTATTCTACTGTATCTTAGTCTATGTCGCTCTGACATTACTCATCTCATATGTATATACTGTATTCTATTCTACTGTATCTTAGACTATGTCGCTCTGACATTACTCATCTCATATGTATATACTGTATTCTATTCTACTGTATCTTAGTCTATGTCGCTCTGACATTGCTCATCCTAATATTTATATATTCTTAATTCCATTCCTTTACTTTAGGTTGTGTATTGTTAGATATTGCTCCACTGTTGGCGCTAGGAACACAAGCTACACACTCAATGAGATCTGCTAAATGGTATTTGTGTGGTATTTCTCTGTCTCTGACTCTTGCTATAATCTGACTGGACTGGAGACGCACAGACACTTCTGAGGTAGCCAGAACTGTGTCCCTAGGCTGATCTGGAGTTGGTTCTCACACACACGAGTCCAAAGTGATGGAGCATCCTGTTGGATCCTGGAGACTTTCTCATCGTCCTCGTCTCCTGTACCGCCGTTTCACATTCGTGTTGCGATATTTCATAAACCATCTCCTGTGAGACTCCCCTCCCCCTCTCCCACTGCTTAGTCCAACTCTCCTCTCCTCTCACACCCCCTGAAAGACCAGCATGTCGTCACTACAGACATTTGTAACTGCCAAAGTATAGAAGACAGAAGTCCATCTCTTCTCCAGCGGGTGTTGATGCTGTGTTGATGCTGTGTTGATGCTGTGTTGTTGCTGTGTTGTTGCTGTGTTGATGCTGTGTTGATGCTGTGTTGATGCTGTGTTGATGCTGTGTTGTTGCTGTGTTGATGCTGTGTTGATGCTGTGTTGTTGCTGTGTTGATGCTGTGTTGTTGCTATGGGAACGATGAGCCAGTTGTCACCAGCCTTCAGTGTGTCACTCAGTTTCAACCTGTCATCACTATGGGAAGGAAGTGATGCCAGGAAATCAGAGTGTGCGTCCCAAAATAAAACCCTCTCCCCTATGGGCCCTGGTCAAAAGTAGTGCACTATGTAGGAAATAGAGTGTAATTTGGTACGCAGACAGAGAGAGATGAGCTGTTTTAGACTTAATGTTGCTCAATGTGTCTTCTCACACGGTCCAGACTTACACCATGTTAAACAGAGTGGTAATATACTATTTTATAGTTTTACTGTTCTGGTC